>NC_037592.1:3089923-3104466 GCF_003073045.1 Pomacea canaliculata | reverse complement strand
GGAGGACGAGAAGTGTAGAAGTGTATTCGCAAGATTAACGATGCTCTGTGATATGGCCTTAAGTTCCAGATTAGTACACTCGTTGTTTCAATATTGCGACACCATATGTATCACCATAAGACGCGCTTAAGCAAAATGCAGGTACGGCAAAGAACGCACTATGCGCCGACGCGCGACGTATGAACCCACTGCTCACGAACCGGCCCCTACAATCACACGCAAGCACAGCACAAACCGCCTTCTATCTTTTTAGGTCTCTCTTTTGTCTCTTATGTCTAGATCGACCCAGCAAGCATAAACACCATGTCCCGAAGGAGTCGAGTTTTTCCCACGAGTTCTGGTGACCCGAAGGATCGAGTCTCCTGCCTGTCTGATCCTCGAGGCCGCTGCGTTTTCACCTGTGGGTTATGTAAAGTCCACGAACTTGTCTCGTTAAACTCGGTGTCAAATAACATTGCAATAAAATCAAATGTCAAACCGTAACACTGCGTCTATGCAAAACTTATTAAGATACATTTTTTTACTCAAAAAACAAGGATAAATCGGCACCGACGTGGCGAGCCTCTTCTTTTGCGAAATGTAGTGTAGAAGCAGGACTGAAAGTATCGTTGGAAGTCAGAGAAACATTGCAGGTGTACTGCTGACTGTCAAGTCAATGTCTTAATGAACAAACAATAACAACACTTAAATAATAGGCCATGGCTTTGTACATAAGCCCCAGATAGAGTGTGTTTTCAACGGAGCAAAACCCTTAGATTTCAGCGCATGTTGAAAGAAAAAAGTGAAATTTTTTTCACTGGGGTTCGACAGTTGTCCCCGTGCTGTGTCCTGCGTGAGCGCAGTTAGCGACTGGAGCACCGTCGTGTCGCGTAGTCTCACTCTGGGAGGCGTCAAGTTGGACCTATTCTCTCCTTGTCTGCTCTGTGTCTTGAGAGCCGTCCCACTACAAGCCTCCTGTATCATGGGATTTAGCAATTGTACATGAACGTGGGGAGGGAGCCGGGCCATCTTGTCAGAACTGTATTTCGCTGTTGGCTTCTTTCTTTGTAAGGGTAACTGTTGTACCGTTTTCGATTCCTTCAGTTGACTGGGCAAGCAATCTGACCACCTGTGTACAATGATGTCTGGAGGGGAAGGACGGGTAGGATTGATTCCCGTCTGTCACCAACCGATCTGTTCCCACAATCTCCGGGTTCGAGTTAGGATGACAAGAACGTGCATTTGAGTAATGACGTGTTGATCCCCTGGCAGTTGGAGGTACCTAGGGGGAGCAGTGTATTTTGGTCCGAACGTTTGCATCTTGTGCCCATCTCGTTATACAGCAGCCTCGTTGCGATGACCGTCACCGGTTTGGGGCGTGTGCGTCCAGGTTGCCAGCGGCTTATGGTATTTGCATTGTTTGTAACGCGAACTTGACTTCTTCTAACGAAACTTATTGGCACGTTAGTTTGGCTAACGCTGTGTGGCCTTGGTGGCTAAGAGACGAGGTCTGAAGACTGAAAGCGTGGTGTGTTCAAATCTGAATTGAAAAAAAATGCTGATGAGGTGAGTGAGTTGATGAGTGAGTGAGTGAGTGAGTGAGTGAGTGAGGTGAGTGAGTGAGTGAGGTGAGGTGAGTGAGTTGAGTGAGTGACGTGATGAGTGAGGAGTGAGTGAGTGACGTGAGTGAGTGAGGAGTGAGTGAGTTAGTGTAGTGATGAGTGGATGAAGTGAGTGAGTTGAAGTGAGTGAGTGGTGAGTGAGTGAGTGAAAGTGAGTGCAGTGAGTAGAGTGAGTGAGTGAGTGAGTAGAGTGAGTGAAGTGATTGAGTGAGTGAGTGATGAGTGAAATGAGTGAGTGAGTGAGTGAGTAGTGAGTGATTGAGTGAGCTGAGTGACGTGAGTGAGTGAGATGAAGTGAGTGAGTGAGTGAGTGAGTGAGTGAGTGAGTAAGTGAGTCGTGAGTGACAGTGAGTGCAGTGAGGTGACGCTGAGTGACAGTCGATGAGTTGAGTGAAGTGATAACCAGTGACGTGACGTGACAGTGATGTGACTGTGACGTGTAGATTCGAAAGATGAGTGATGTGGCAGTGAGCGAATAAAAGTGAGTGGAAGTAGTGAGTGAGTGAGGTGAGGTGGGAGTGAGTGAGTGAGTGAGTGAGTGAGGTGAGTGACGTGACGTGGTGAGTGACGTGATGAGTGAAGTGAGTGAGTGAGTGCGTGATGTGAGTGAGTGATGTGATGAGTGGAGTGAGTGAAGGTGTGACGTGAGTGAGTGAGTGGATGTGGGTGAGTGAGTGAGTGAGTGAGTGCGTGCAGAATGAGAGTGAGTGAGTGAGTGAGTGAGTGAGGTGAGTGAGGAGAGTGAGTGATGACGTGAGTGAGTGATGTGAGTGAGTGAGTGAGTGAAGTGAGTGAGTGAGTGAGTGAGTGAGTGAGTGAGAGATGAGTGAGTGAGTGAGTGAGTGAGTGAGCATGACGTGCAGTGAGTGATGTGAGTGAGTGAGTCAGATGAGTGATGAGTGAGTGAGAGTGAAAGTGAGTGAGTGAGGTGAGTGAGGTGAGTGAGTGAGTGACTGAGTGAGTGAGGTGAAGTGAGTGAGTGAGTGAGTGAGTGAGTGACGGATGAGTGAAGTGAGTGAGTGATGAGTGATCGTGATGGTGAGTGTAGTGATTGATGTGAGTGAGTGAGTGAGTGAGTCGAGTGAGTGAGTGAGTGAGTGAGTGAGTGAAGTGAGTGAGTGGTGAGTGGATGAGTGAGTGAGTGAGTGACGTGAGTGAGTGAGGGAGTGAGTGATGTGAGTGTGAGTGAGTGAGTGAGTGAGTGAGCTGAGTAGAGTGATGAGTTGAGTGAGTGAGTGACTTTGTTAGTGAGTGAGTGCGGTGAGTGAGTGAAGTGAGTGAGTGAGTGAGTGAGTTGAGTGAGTGAGTGAGTGAGTGACGTGAGTGAGCTGAGTGAGTGAGTGAGTGATGTGATGAGTGGTGAGTGAGTGATGAGTGAGTGAGTGAGTGAGTGAGTGAGTGACCCCGTGAGTGAGTGATTGTGAGTGAGTGAGTGAGAGTGAGTGAGTGAGTGAGTGCACGTGAGTGAAAGGGGGTTGGAGTGAGTAGAGTGAGTGACGGTGAGTGAGTAGTTGAGTGAGTGAGGATGGAGTAGTGAGTTGAGTGAGGTAGTTAGTGAAGTGAGTGAGTGAGTCGTGCGTGGACTTGAGTGAGTTGAAGAGCTTGAGGAGATGTGAAGTGAGTGATGATTATCACCTCCGTGAGAGTTGGAGTGAGTGACTCCGGTGTGAATCCACACGAGTGCAAGTTTGAGTGAGTGAGTGAGTGAGTGAGTGAGTGAGTGAGTGAGTGAGATCTAACACAGTGAAGTGATTAGTGTAAGTCAGCCTCGAGTGAGTGAGTGAGTGAGTGAGTGATGCTATTGGAGTGTGAGTGACAAGAGTGAGTGAGTGAGTGAGATCGAGTGAGTGACGTGAGGTGGTGACGTGAGTACGGCTGAGGTGAGTGAGTGAGTCTGAGTGAAGTGTGAGTGACTGACGTGAGTGAGTGAATGAGTGAGTGAGTGAGTGAGTGAGTGAGAACGTGAGTGAGGTGAGTGAGTGGTGAGGTGCTAGTGAATGAGAGTGAGTGTGAGTGAGTGATGAGCATGAGTGAGTGAGTGACCAGAATAGTGATGCAGTAGTGAGTGCGAGTGACGTGAGTGAGTGAGTGAGTGAGTGAGTAGAGACGTGAAATGTGAGTGAGTGAGTGTATAGAGTTGAGTGGAGTCGAGATGAGTGATGTGAGTGAGTGAGTGAGTGAAGTGAGTGAGTGAGTGACGTGAGTGATGGCTGACCAGTGAAGTGTGACGTGAAGTGAGTGAGTGAGTGGTGAGTGATGTGAGTACGTGATGTGAGTGAGTGAGTTGCAGTGAGTGAACCAGTCGCAGTGAAGTGAGTGTAGTATGAGTGAAGTGAGTGAGTGAGTGAGTCGTGAGTGAGTGAGTGAGTTGAGTGACAGTGAGTGAGTGAGTGAGTGAGTGATGAGTGAGTGGAAAGGAAGTGAGTGCATAGAGTGAGTGAGTGAGGGATGTGAGTGTCAAGTGAGATGACGTGAGGTGAGCTGACCCCACAGAGTGAGTGAGTGAGTGAGTGAGTGAGTGGTGAGTGAGTGAAGTGAGTGAAGTGCAGTGAGTGAGTGAGTGAGTGTGAAGTGAGGAGTGAGTGAGTGAGTGAGGAGGGAGTGACCCATTCGTGAAAGGAGTGACTCGGGGTGAGGGGTGAGGGAAGTGGAGTAGTGAGTGAGTGAGTGACGTGTGAGGGAGTGAGTGAGCTGAGTGAAGTGAGTGAGTGAGATGTGAGGTGAGTGACTGTGAAAATCAGTGATTGTGAGTGAAGTGATGAGTGAGTGAGTGACTGGTGAGTGAGTGACGTGAGTGAGGATGTGAGTGAGTGAGGGCGTGAGTGAAGTGAGTGACCGTGAGTGAGTGAGTGAGTGAGTGTGAGTTGAGCTGAAGAGTGCATAATCACCACAATGAGTGAATGAATGAGCAGTGAAAGTGATTGAGTGAGCGAGTGACGGACCATCTTTGAGTGAGCTGACGTGAGTGAGTGAGTGAGTCGTGAGTGAGTGAGTGAGTGAGTGACGTGAGTGAGTGAGTGAGTGAGTGAGTGAGGGAGGGAGGGCGCGGGAGGAGGGAGTGAGTGAGGGAGTGAGTGAGTTGAGTGCGGAACACCACTTCAGTGAGTGAGTGAGTGAGTGAGGGGAAGGGCGAGGGAGGAGGGAAAGGAGGGAGGGAGGGAGGGAGGGACGTGAGTGAGTGAGTGAGTGAGTGAGTGACCCTGAGTGAGTGACGGTGAAGTGAGTGAGACTTACAGGTGAGAGAGAGAGGGAGAGTGGCGGGGGGAGTGGGAGGCTCGAGGAGAAGGGTTAGTGAGTGAGTGAGTGAGTGTGATGAGTGAGTGAGTGACGGTAGGAGTGATCAGTGAGTGAATGGTGAGTGAGTGAGTGAGTGAGTGAGTGAGTGAGTGAGTGAGTGAGGGAGTGAATGATGATGAGTGAGTGAAGTGAGTGAGTGTGAGTGAGTGACCAGTGATGCTGAGAGTGAGTGAGTGAGTGAGTGAGTGCGAGTGATGAGTGAGTGAGTGAGTGAGCTGGTGATGTGAGTGAGTGAGGTTCCTTTGACGTGAGTGAGTGAGTGAGTGAGTGAGTGAGTGAGTGAGTGAGTGAGTGAGTGAGTGAGTGAGTGAGTGAGTGAGGTGACTTGAGGGAGGGAGGAGGGAGGGAGGCGGAGGGAGGGAGTGAGTGAGTCAACTGAGTGAGTGAGTGAGTGAGTGCTGAGCTGAGTTGAGTGAGTGAGTGAGTGAGTTGAGTGAGTGAGTGAGTGAGTGAGTGAGGGAGGAGGGAGGGAGGAGGGGAGGGCGAGGTGAGTGAGTGAGTGAGTCAGTGAGTGAGCTAGTGAGTGAGTGAGTGAGTGAGAGGAGTGAGTGAGGTGAGTGACAGGTGAGTGAGTGAGTGAGTGAGTGAGTGAGTGAGTGACGTTGAGTGAGCTGAGTGAGTGAGTGAGTGAGTGACGTGCTCCGTGAGTGCACGTGAGGAGGAGTGAGGTGAGCGGAGTGCATGAGTAGGAGGAGTGAGTGAGATGGTGAAGTGAGTCAGATAGTTGAGTGAGTGAGTGAGGAGTGAGGAGTGAGTATGACTGAGTGAGTGAGTGAGTGAGTGAGGACACCACACCTGAGTGAGTGAACAAAGTGACGGTGAGTGAGTGAGCTGAGTGACCTGGTGAGTGCAGTGAGTGAAGGAGTGGAGTGAGGGCCTGAGCTGAGGAGTGAGTGAGTGAGTGAGCTGAGTGAGTGAGTGATGAGTGAGTGAGTGAGAGTGAACCACCTCGAGTGAAGGTGGAGGTGAGTGAGAGGTGAGTGAGACTCGGGTGAGTGAGGTAGGGTGAGTGAGTCGGGGAGTGAGTGAGGATCGGTGAGGGAGGTGAGTGTGACGTGCTGTGCTGTGAGTGCCGAGTGAGTGAGTAAGTGGAGTGAGTGAGTGAGTGAGTGAGTTGAGTGAAGGTGAGTGAGTGGAGGTGAGTGAAGTGGTGAGTGAGTGAGGTGAGTGAGATGAGGTGAGTAAGAAGTGGAGTCGAGGTCGCGGTGCGGAGTGAGTCGACTGAGTGAGTGAGTGAGATGGTGTTGAGGGACTGAGTTTGAGTGAGTGAGATGAGTGAGTGAGTGAGTGAGTGAGTGAGTGAGATGACGTGTGAAGTGAGATCGATCGGATGAGTGACGTGAAGTGAGTGAGTGAGTCCGAGGGGAAGCACGGTAGAGGTGAGTGATGAGGTGAGGGAGTGAGATGAGCCTGTTTTGAGTGAGTGAGTGAGATGAGTGAGGTGAGTGAGTGAGTGAGTGAGTGAGTGAGTGAGTCAAGTGAGGGAGTGCAGATGAGTGGTGACGTGAGAGTGAGTTGCAGTCGAGTGAAGTGAGTGAGTGAGTGGGTGAGTGAGTGAGTGAGGTGATGGGAGTGAGTGGAGTGGAGTGAGTGTGAGTGAAGTGAGTGAGTGAGTGAGTGAGTGAGTGAGTGAGGGTGAGTGACTGAGTGAGTGAGACCTGAGTGACGGGAGTGATGGAGTGAGGGAGGAGACTGGAGGAGTGAGTGAGTGAGGTGAGGAGTGATGTACATGAGTGAGTGAGTGAGTGGAGGGAGTGAGTGAGTGAGTGAGGAGTGCAGTGAGTGAGGTGAGTGAGCCTGAGTGAGTGATGACGTGAGTAGGAGGGAGGGAGGAGAGGAGGGAGGAGGGAAGGGAGGAGGGAGTGAAGTAGTGGATAGTGAGTGAGTGGGAGTGAGTGGGACAGTGAAGTGAGATGAGTGAGTTGAAGTGAGTGAAGTGAGTGAAATGAGTGGAGGTCAAGTGGCGAGTGACGTGAGGAGGTGATGTGATGTGGATCTGAGTTGAGGAGTGGTTGAGTGAGTGAGTTGAGTGAGCATGAGTGAGTGAGTGAGTGAGTGAGGGAGGCAGGGAGGAGTGGTGAGTGAGTGAGTGAGTGCAGTGAGTGAGTGAGTGAGTGGTGACGTGAGGAGTGAGTGAGGGAGGAGTGAGTGAGGGAGGAGGGAGGGAGGAGGAGGGAGGGAGGAGGAGGGAGTGAGTGAGATGAGGTGAGTGAGTGGAGTGTGACGTGGAAGTGAAGTGAGTGAGTGAGTGAGTGAGTGAGTGAGTGAGTGAGTGAGTGAGTGAGTGAGTGAGTGAGTGAGTGAGTGCGTGAGGAGTGAGTGAGTGGGTGAGTGAGGAGTGAGTGAGGGAGTGAGTGAGGGAGGGGAAGGGGGGAGTGAGTGAGTGACTGAGTGAGTGAGTTGAGTGGGCGTGAGTGAGTGAGTGAGTGAGGAGTGAGTGAAGTGAGTGAGTGAGGGATGTGATGATGAAGTGAGTGATAGTTGACGGAGTGAGTGAGTGAGTGAGTGAGTGCACGGTGATGTGAGGAGGAGGAGTGAGGGAGTGGTGAGGGAGTGAGGGAGTGAGTGAGTGCGTGAGTGAAGTGAGTGAGTGAGTGAGTGAGTGAGTGAGTGAGGAGTGGAGCTGAGTGAGTGAGGTGAGTGAGTGGGGAGGGAGTGAGTTGAGTGAGTGGGTGGAGTGAGGGAGTGAGGGAGTGAGTGAGTGGAGTGAGTGAGTGAGTGATGAGTGAGTGAGGAGTGAGGCGAGTGAGAGGGTGGGGGAGTGAGTGTGATTTGAGTGAGTTGAGACTGATGTGGGAGTGGGAGTGAGAATGTGAGTGAAAGTGAGTGGAGTGAGGGAGTGAGGAGGTGAGGTGAGTGGGAGTGAGTGAGTGAGTGATGAAGTGAGTGATAGTGAGTGCTGAGTGTGAGCTGGAGTGAGTTGTGAGTGAGTGAGTGAGCTGGAGTGAGGGAGTGTAGGGAGTAGGGAGGAGTGAGTGGAGTGAGTGAGTGAGTGGAGGGACTGATGTGAGTGAGTGAGTGAGTGAGTGAGTGAGGTGAGTGAGTGAGTGAGTGAGTGAGTGGTGTGAGTGAGTGAGTGTGGAGTGTGAGTGAGTGAGTGAGTGGATGAGTGAGTGATGAGTGAGGAAGTGAGTGGAGTGAGTGGGTGGAGTAGAGGGAATGTGAGGGAGTGAGTTGGAGTGGTGAGTGAGAGTGAGTGAGTGACGAGTGGGAGTGATGAGTGAGTGAGTGAGTGAGGGAGTGAGTGAGTGAGTGAGTGAGTGAGTGAGGTGAGGTGAGTGAGTGAGTGAGTGAGTGCGTGGAGTGGAGTGGAAAGGGATGAGTGAGGCTGAGGGAAGGGAGTCGGAGGGAGTGAGTGAGTGAGTGGTGAGTGGAGGAGTGAGTGAGTGAGTGAGGTGAGTCGAGGTGGCAGTGAGTGAGTGAGTGAGGGAGTGAGTGAGTGAGTGATGTGAGTGAGTGAGTGAGTGTGGAGTGAGTGAGTGAGTGAGTGAGTGAGTGAGTGAGTGAGTGAGTGAGTAGAAGTGAGTGAGTGAGTAGGAGTGAGTGATGCAGTGAGTGAGTGAGTGAGTGAGTGAGTGAGTGAGTGAGTGAGTGAGGAGTAGGGAGTGAGTGGATGAAAGTGAGGACGTGAGTGAGGAGTGAGTGAGGACGTGAGTGAGTGAGGAGTGAGTGGTGAGTGAGTGAGTGGAGTGAGTGAGTGAGTGAGTTGAGTGAGTGAGTGAGTGAGTGAGTGAGTGAGTGAGTGAGTGAGTGAGTGAGGGAGTGATGGGAGTGAACCGTTGAGTGAGTGAGTGAGCTAAGTGAGTGAGTGAGTGAGTGAGTGAGTGAGTGAGGGAGTGAGTGAGAGGAGTGAGGAGTGAAGTGAGTGAGTGAGTGAGTGACGTGAACTGTGATGTAGTGAGTGAGTGAGTGAGTGAGTGAGTGAGTGAGTGAGTGAGTGAGTGAGTGAGTGAGTGAGTGAGTGCAGCCGGAGTGAGGGCGAGTGAGGAGTCCAGGGAGTGAGAGGTGAGGATGATGAGGTGTGAGAGGTGAGCGAGTGAGTGACGGGAGTGAGTGAGTGCAAGTGAGTGATGGTGAGTGGGAGTGACGTGACGGAGTGAGTGAGTGAGTGAGTGAGGGGTGAGGTGAGTGAGGTGAGATGAGTGAGTGAGTGAAGTGAGTGAGTGAGTGAGTGAGGGTGAGGTGAGTGAGTGAGTGCGTGTGAGAGTGAGTGAGTGAGTGAGTGATCCAGTGAGTGAGTGAGTGACGTGAGTGAGTGAGTGAGTGAGTGGTGAGTGAGTGAGTGAGTGAGTGAGTGAGTGAGTGAGTGAGTGAGTGAGTGATGTGAGTGAGTGAGTGGAGTGGTGAGTGAGTGAAGTGAGTGACGTGAGTGAGTGAGTGGACGTGAGTGAGTGAGTGAGGTGAGTGAGTGAAGTGAGTGAGTGACGTGAGTGACGTGAGTGAGTAGTGCAGTGAGTGAGTGAGTGAGTGTGAGTGAGTGAGTGAGTGAGTGGAGTGAGTGACGTGAGTGACGTGAGTGAGTGAGTGAGTGATGCGTGAGTGAGTGAGTGAGTGAGTGAGGTGAGTGAGTAGTGAGTGAGTGAGTGAGTGAGTGAGTGAGTGACGTTGAAGTGAGTGAGTGAGTGAGTGAGTGAGTGACTGGAGTGAGTGAGGTGAGTGAGTGAGTGAGTGACGTGAGTGAGTGAGTGAGTGAGTGAGTGAGAGTGAGTGACGTGAGTGAGTGAGTGAGTGATTGGTGAGTGGTGAGAGTGAGTGAGTGAAGAGTGAGTGAGTGAGTGAGGTGAGTGTGAGTGAGTGAGTGAGTGAGTGAGTGAGATAGTGTGAGTGGAGTGACGTGAGTGAGTGAGTGAGTGAGTGAGTGAGTGAGTGAGTGATGTGAGTGAGTGAGTGAGTGAGTGAGTGAGAATACGTGAGTGAGTGAGTGAGTGAGTGAGTGAGTGTGAGAGTGAGTGAGTGAGTGAGTGCAGTGAGTGAGGTGAGTGAGGTGAGTGAGTGAGGTGATGAGTGAGTGTGAGTGAGTGAGTGAGTGAGTGTTGAGTGAGTGAGTGAGTGCGAGTGAGCTGAGTGAGTGAGTGAGTGAGTGAGTGAGTGAGTGAGTGAGTGAGTGAGTGAGAGTGAGTGAGTGAGTGAGTGAGTGAGTGAGTGAGTGAGTGAGTGAGTGAGTGAGTGAGTGACGGTGAGTGAGTGAGTGAGTGAGTGAGTGAGTGATTGAGTGAGTGAGGGAGTGGGGAGTGAGTGAGAGTGAGATGAGTGAGTGAGTGAGTGAGTGAGTGAGTGAGTGAGTGAGTGTGAGTGAGTGAGGAGTGAGTGAGTGGTGAGTGGAGTGACGTGTGAGTGAGTGAGTGAGGGGAGTGAGGGAGTGAGTGAGTGAGTGAGTGAGGAGTGAGTGAGTGAGTGAGTGAGTGAGTAGTGAGTGAGTGAGTGAAGTGAGTGAGTGAGTGAGTGAGTGAGTGAGTGAGTGAGTGAGTGAGTGAGTGAGTGACGTGAGTGAGTGAGTGAGTGAGTGAGTGAGTGAAGTGACGGAGGAGTGAGTGAGTGAGTGAGTGGGAGTGAGGGAGTGAAGAGTGATGTGAGTGAGGAGTTGAGGTGAGTGTGAGTGAGTGAGTGAGTGAGTGAGTGAGTGAGCTGGAGTGAGTGAGAGTGAGTAGAGTGAGGTGAGTGAGAGTGAGGAGTGAGTGAAGTGAGTGAGTGAGTGAGTGAGTGAGTGAGTGAGTGAGTGAGTGAGTGAGGAGTGAGAGTGAGTGAGTGAGTGAGTGAGTGAGTGAGTGAGGACTGAGTGAGTGAGTGAGTGAGAGTGAGTGAGTGAGTGAGTGAGTGAGAGTGAGTGAGTGAGTGAGTGGTGAGTGAGTGAGTGAGTGAGTGTGAGTGCAGTGAGTGAGTGAGTGAGTGACGTGAAGTGAGGGAAGAGTGAGGGAGTGCAGTGAGTGAGTGAGTGAGTGAGTGAGTGAGTGAGTGAGTGATGATGAGTGAGTGAGTGAGTGAGTGAGTGAGTGAGTGAGTGAGTGAGTGAGTGAGTGAGTGAGTGAGTGACGTGAGTGAGTGAGTGAGTGAGGAGTGAGTGAGTGAGTGAGTGAGTGACGTGAGTGAGTGAGTGAGTGAGTGAGTGAGTGAGTGAGTGGGGAGTGAGGAGTGAGTGAGTGAGTGAGTGAGGAGTGAGGAGTGAGTGAGTGAGTGAGTGAGTGAGTGAGTGAGTGCAGTGAGTGAGTGAGGAGTGAGTGAGGTGAGGGAGTGAGTGAGTGAGTGAGTGAGTGACGTGAGAGTGAGTGATGTGAGTGAGTGATGTGAGTGAGTGGGAGGAGAGAGTGAGTGAGTGCAGTGAGTGAGTGAGTGAGAGTGAGTGAGTGAGTGAGTGAGTGAGTGAGTGAGTGAGTGAGGAGTGAGTGATGTGACGTGAGTGAGTGAGTGAGTGAGTGAGTGAGTGAGTGGTGAGAGTGAGTGAGTGCGGAGTGTGAGTGAGTGAGTGAGTGAGTGAGTGAGTGAGGGAGTGAGGTGAGTGAGTGAGTGAGTGAGCAGGAGTGAGTGAGTAGAGTGAGGAGTGAGTGAGTGAGTGAGTGAGTGAGTGAGGGAGTGAGGTGAGTGAGTGAGTGAGTGAGTGAGTGAGTGAAGTGAGTGAGTGAGTGTGAGTGAGTGAGTGAGTGAGTGAGATGAGTGAGTGAGCGTGAGTGAGTGAGTGAGTGAGAGTGAGTGAGTGAGTGAGTGGAGTGAGTGAGTGAGTGAGTGAGTGAGTGAGTGAGTGAGTGAGTGAGTGACGTGAGTGAGTGAGTGAGTGAGTGAGTGAGTGAGTGAGTGAGTGAGTGAGTGAGTGAGTGAGTGAGTGAGTGAGTGAGGTGAGTGAGTGAGTGAGGGAAGGAGTGAGTGAGAGTGAGTGAGTGAGTGAGAGTGAGTGAGTGAGGAGTGAGTGAGTGAGTGAGTGAGTGAGTGAGTGAGTGAGTGAGTGTGAGTGAGTGAGTGAGTGAGTGAGTGAGTGAGTGAGTGAGTGAGTGAGTGAGTGAGTGAGTGAGTGAGTGAGTGAGTGAGTGGAGTAGTGAGTGAGTGAGTGAGTGAGTGAGTGAGAGTGATGTGAGTGAGTGAGTGAGTGAGTGAGTGAGTGAGCTGAGGAGTGAGTAAAAGAGTGACGTGAGGGAGTGAGTGAAGTGAGATGAGTGAGTGAGTGATGTGAGTGAGGTGAGTGAGTGAGTGAGTGAGTGAGTGAGTGAGTGACGTGAGTGAGTGGTGACGTGAGTGAGTGTGAGTGAGTGGTGAGTGAGTGAGTGAGTGAGTTGGTGACGAGTGAGTGAGTGAGTGAGTGAGTGAGTGAGTGAGTGAGTGAGTGAGTGAGTGAGTGAGTGAGTGAGTGAGTGAGTCGAGTGGTGAGTGAGTGACGTGAGTGAGTGAGTGAGTGAGTGATGAGTGAGAGGGAGTGAGTGAGTGAGTGAGTGAGTGAGTGCAGTGAGTGAGTGAGAGTGAGTGAGTGATGTGAGTGAGTGAGTGATGTGAGTGAGTGAGTGAGTGAGTGAGTGAGTGAGTGAGTGAGTGAGTGAGTGAGTGAGTGGGATGAGTGAGTGAGTGAGTGACGTGAGTGAGTGAGTGAGTGAGTGAGTGAGTGACAGTGAGTGAGTGAGAGGAGTGAGTGAGTGAGTGAGTGAGTGAGTGACCGTGAGTGGTGAGTGAGTGAGTGAGTGAGGAGTGAGTGAGTGAGTGAGTGAGTGAGTGATGTGAGTGAGTGAGTGAGTGAGTGAGTGAGTGAGTGAGTGAGTGAGTGAGTGAGTGAGGTGAGTGAGTGAGTGAGTGAGTGAGTGAGTGAGTGAGTGAGTGAGTGAGTGAGTGAGAGTGAAGTGAGTGAGTGAGTGAGTTGAGTGAAGTGAGTGAGTGAGTGAGGTGAGTGAGTGAGATGAGTGAGTGAAGTGAGTGAGTGAGTGAGTGAGTGAGTGAGTGAGTGAGGAGTGAGTGGTGAGTGAGTGAGTGAGTGAGTGAGTGAGAGTGATGAGTGAGTGAGGAGTGTGAGTGAGTGAGTGAGAGTGAGTGAGTTGAGTGAGTGAGTGAGTGAGTGAGTGAGTGAGTGAGAGTGAGTGAGTGAGTGAGTGAGTGAGTGAGTGAGTGAGTGAGTGTGAGTGAGTGAGTGAGTGAGTTGAGTGAGAGTGAGTGAGTGAGTGAGTGAGTGAGTGAGTGAGTGAGTGAGTGAGTGAGTGGTGAGTGAGTGAGTGAGTGAGTGATGAGTGAGTGAGTGAGTGAGTGAGTGAGTGAGTGAGTGAGTGAGTGACGTGAGTGAGTGAGTGAGTGGTGAGTGAGTGAGAGTGAGTGAGTGAGCGAGTGAGTGAGTGAGTGAGTGACGTGAGTGAGGAGTGAGTGAGTGAGTGAGTGAGTGAGTGAGTGAGTGAGTGAGTGAGTGAGTGAGTGAGTGAGTGAGTGTGAGTGAGTGAGTGAGTGAGTGAGTGAGTGAGTGAGATGAGTGAGTGAGTGAGTGAGTGAGTGAGTGAGTGAGTGAGTGAGTGAGTGAGTGAGTGACGTGAGTGAGTGAGTGAGTGAGTGAGTGAGTGAGTGAGTGAGTGAGTGAGTGAGTGAGTGAGTGTGAGTGAGTGAGTGATGAGCTGAGTGAGTGAGTGAGTGAGTGAGTGGAGTGAGTGACGTGAGTGAGTGAGTGAGTGAGTGAGTGAGTGAGTGAGTGAGTGAGTGAGTGACGTGAGTGAGTGAGTGAGTGAGTGAGTGAGTGAGTGAGTGTGAGTAGTGAGTGAGTGATGAGTGAGTGAGTGATATGAGTGATGAGTGAGTGAGTGAGTGAGTAGTGGATGTGAGTGAGTGAGTGAGTGAGTGAGTGAGTGATCGTGAGTGAGTGAGTGAGTGAGTGAGTGAGTGAGTGAGGGAGTGAGAGAGTGAGTGAGTGAGGGAGTGAGTGAGTGAGTGAGGTAGTGAGTGAGTGAGTGATGGAGTGAGTGGAGGTGAGTGAGTGAGTGAGTGAGTGAGTGAGTGAGTGAGGTGAGAGTGAGTGAGTGTGACTGTGAGTGAGTGAGTGAGTGAGAGTGAGTGAGTGAGTGAGTGAGTGAGTGAGTGAGTGAGTGAGTGAGTGGTGAGGTGAGTGAGTGGTGAGTGAGTGAGTGAGTGAGTGAGTGAGTGAGTGATGTGAGTGAGTGAGTTGAGTGAGTGAGTGAGTGATGGTGAGTGAGTGAGTGAGTGAGTGAGTGAGTGAGTGAGGTGAGTGAGTGAGTGAGTGAGTGAGTGAGTGTGAGTGAGTGAAGTGAGTGAGTGAGTGAGTGAGTGAGTGAGTGAGTGAGTGAGTGATGTGAGTGAGTGAGTGAGTGAGTGAGTGAGTGAGTGAGTGAGTGAGTGAGTGAGTGAGTGAGTGAGTGAGTGAGTGAGTGAGGTGAGTGAGTGTGAGTGAGTGAAGTGAGTGAGTGAGTGAGTGAGTGAGTGAGTGAGTGAGTGAGTGAGTGAGTGAGTGAGTGAAGTGAGTGAAGTGAGTGAGTGAGTGAGTGAGTGAGTGAGTGAGTGAGTGAGTGAGTAGAGTGAGTGATGAGTGAGGTGAGTGAGTGAGTGAGTGAGTGAGTGAGTGAGTGAGTGAGTGAGTGAGTGAGTGAGTGATGTGAGTGAGTGAGTGAGTGAGTGAGTGAGTGAGTGAGTGAGTGAGTGAGTGAGTGAGTGAGTGTGAGTGAGTGAGTGAGTGAGTGAGTG
>NC_037592.1:3082423-3084923 GCF_003073045.1 Pomacea canaliculata | reverse complement strand
GAGTGAGTGGAGTGAGGAGTGAGTGAGAGTGAGTGAGTGAGTGAGTGAGTGAAGTGAGTGATGAGTGAGTGAGTGAGTGAGTGAGTGAGTGAGTGAGTGAGTGAGTGAGTGAGTGACGTGAGTGAGTGAGTGAGTGAGATGAGTGAGTGAGTGAGTGAGTGAGTGAGTGAGTGAGTGAGTGAGTGAGTGTGATGAGTGAGTGAGTGAGTGAGTGAGTGAGTGAGTGAGTGAGTGAGTGAGTGAGTGAGGAGTGAGTGAGTGAGTGAGTGAGTGAGTGAGTGAGTGAGTGAGTGAGGAGTGAGTGAGTGAGTGAGTGAGTGAGTGAGTGAGTGAGTGAGTGAGTGAGTGAGAGTGATGTGAGTGAGTGAGTGAGTGAGTGGTGAGTGAGTGAGTGAGTGAGTGAGTAGAGTGAGTGAGTGAGTGAGTGAGTGAGTGAGTGGAGTGAGTGAGTGAGTGAGTGAGTGAGTGAGTGAGTGAGTGAGTGAGTGAGTGAGTGAGTGAGTGGAGTGAGTGAGTGAGTGAGTGAGTGAGAGTGAGTGAGTGAGTGAGGTGGTGAGTGAGTGAGTGAGTGAGGAGTGAGTGAGTGAGTGAGTGAGGAGTGAGTGAGTGAGTGAGTGAGTGAGTGAGTGAGTGAGTGAGTGAGTGAGTGAGTGAGTGAGTGAGTGAGTGAGTGAGTGAGTGAGTGAGTGATGTGAGTGAGTGAGTGAGTGAGTGAGTGAGTGAGTGAGTGAGTGAGTGAGTGAGTGAGTGTGAGTGAGTGAGTTGAGTGAGTGAGTGAGGAGTGAGAGTGAGTGAGTGAGTGAGTGAGTGAGTGAGTGAGTGAGTGAGTGAGTGAGTGAGTGAGTGAGTGAGTGAGTGAGTGAGTGAGATGAGTGAGTGAGTGAGTAGATGAGGTGAGGGATGAGTGAGTGAGTGAGTGAGTGAGTGGTGAGTGAGTGAGTGAGTGAGTGAGTGAGTGAGTGAGTGAGTGAGTGTGAGTGAGTGAGTGAGTGAGTGTTGAGTGGAGTGAGTTGAGTGAGTGAGTGAGTGAGTGAGTGAGTGAGTGAGTGAGTGAGTGAGTGAGTGAGTGAGTGATGAGTGAGTGAGTGAGTTGTGAGTGAGTGAGTGAGTGAGTGAGTGAGTGAGTGAGTGAGTGAGTGAGTGAGTGAGTGAGTGAGTGAGTGAGTGAGTGAGTGAGTGAGTGACGGAGGAGTGAGTGAGTGAGTGATGAGTGAGTGAGTGTGAGTGAGTGAGTGAGTGAGTGAGTGAGTGAGTGAGTGAGTGAGTGAGTGAGTGAGTGAGTGAGTGAGGGAGTGAGTGAGTGAGTGAGTGAGTGAGTGAGTGAGTGAGGAGTGAGTGAGTGAGTGAGTGAGTGAGTGAGTGACGTGAGTGAGTGAGTGAGTGAGTGAGTTGAGTGAGTGAGTGAGTGAGTGAGTGAGTGAGTGAGTGTGAGTGAGTGAGTGAGTGAGTGAGTGAGTGAGTGAGTGAGTGAGTGAGTGAGTGAGTGAGTGTGAGTGAGTGAGTGAGTGAGTGAGGTGAGTGAGTGAGTGAGTGAGTGAGTGAGTGAGTGAGTGAGTGAGTGAGTGAGTGAGTGAGTGAGTGAGTGAGTGAGTGAGTGAGTGAGTGAGTGAAGTGAGTAGGGAGTGAGTGAGTGAGTGAGTGAGTGAGTGAGTGAGTGAGTGAGTGGTGAGTGAGTGAGTGAGTGAGTGAGTGAGTGAGTGAGTGAGTGAGTGAGTGAGTGAGTGAGTGAGTGAGATGAGTGAGTGAGTGGAGTGAGTGAGTGAGTGAGTGAGTGAGTGAGTGAGTGAGTGAGATGTGAGTGGTGAGTGAGTGAGTGAGTGAGTGAGTGAGTGAGTGAAAGTGAGTGATGTGAGTGAGTGAGTGAGTGAGTGAGTGAGTGAGTGAGTGAGAGTGAGTGAGTGAGTGAGTGAGTGAGTGAGTGAGTGAGTGAGTGAGTGAGTGAGTGAGTGAGTGAGTGAGTGAGTGAGTGAGTGAGTGAGTGAGTGAGTGAAGTGAGTGAGTGAGTGAGTGAGTGAGTGAGTGAGTGAGTGAGTGATGAGTGAGACTGAGTGAGTTGAGTGAGTGAGTGAGTGAGTTGAGTGATGTGAGTGAGTGAGTGAGTGAGTGAGTGAGTGAGTGAGTGAGTGAGTGTGAGTGAGTGAGTGATGAGTGAGTGAGTGAGTGAGTGAGTGAGTGAGTGAGTGAGTGAGTGATGTGAGTGAGTGAGTGAGTGAGGTGAGTGAGTGAGTGAGTGAGTGAGTGAGTGAGTGAGTGATAATGAGTGAGTGAGTGAGTGATGAGTGACGTGAGTGAGTGAGTGAGTGAGTGAGTGAGTGAGTGAGTGAGTGAGTGAGTGAGTGAGTGGTGAGTGAGTGAGTGAGTGAGTGAGTGAGTGAGTGAGTGAGTGAGTGAGTGAGTGAGTGAGTGAGTGAGTGAGTGAGTGAGTGAGTGAGTGAGTGAGTGAGTGAGTGAGTGAGTGAGTGTGAGTGAGTGAGTGAGTGATCTGAGTGAGTGAGTGAGT